>NW_026732821.1:0-27500 GCF_028476545.2 Physella acuta
TATATGTATCACTATCACATACTCATATATCGTATATACCCTATTTCTGGAAATTGGGTTTGGGGTAGATTTGGCATTGAGGCAGTGGCGTAGCGAGGTCGGGTGTCACCCGGTGCGGCACTTAATGGTGTCACCCCCCCCCCCCAGAGGCATAGAGACCCTTCCCAGGGACAAACTTTCAAATTTTCGATTTGCACCCCCCCCCCTCAAACTTTCGATTTGCACCCCCCCCCTCGAGTTTTCGATTTGCACCCCCCCTCAAACTTTCGATTTGCACCCCCCCCCTCGAGTTTTCGATTTGCACCCCCCCCCCTCAAACTTTCGATTTGCACCCCCCCTCGAGTTTTTTTCTATATATTTTGCTATTTTTTGCCTTGGTGTCACCCCCCTAAATGGTGTCACCCGGTGCGGTCCGCACCCCCCGCCCCCCCCTCGCTACGCCCCTGCATTGAGGTATAGTTATTTATACAGGTCTAGCTAATCTAATCGGGAAGTGTCATTTACTTTTACGAAAGCACATTTTTTCAAAGTAAATAATACATTTTTATTGATTTATTTACGTTTATAAGAAAACACACGACGGGGAAAATCTGTTTCTAATAATAACCTTTGACCCGGAACATCCAGAAAAGAAGGTCAAGGTATGGAGAGGCTCGTGCGATGATCTCAACTTACGCTGCTACCCACAAACAAATCAGTGATCGTGGAAGAACATAAGGTACAGTGTTTACACGCTTGGCCTACTGTGTGTGATACTTGGGCGCCGTTTTGTTTACTCTATTCTTCCAATCAAATCGCTTGCTGATGTGGGCCATAAAGATAGGGCTTGTGTCAAAGTTACGGTTGAATAATTTTAACACCTCTACTAAAGAATCGGAATTTTTAAATGTTGTTTTAGCTTTTGTTTTCTTTTCTTTCTGGGTTGGCAGTGGGGGTATGGACACATTAACGAAGACTAAGTTTTAAGCTCGTTTATTTATAGAGAATATTTTGCTCACATGACTTGACTAAAGAAAAGCCAACTCTTTACGGAAAGTTAAAAAGTCAGAGCCGGCGTTAGGAATACGCGGGGCCTAGGGCCAACCATCCGCGCGGGGCCTTTCCATTATATATATATATATATATATATATATATATATATATATATATATATATATATATATATATATATATATATATATATATATATATATATATATATATATATATATATATATATATATATATATATATGTATAAAGGCCTATATAATGTGATGTACACACAATAACACAAATGTTTTGGAGTTTATAAGCTAATGTCAAACTTTCCATTATAATAACAGATTTTTATCTCTCCCCTGTATTAACCCAATGTTCGTAGTTTTTTTTCCCTTTGCTAATATATTAAATCACATTTGACAGTTATGTAATTCATACCAAATCACTTAAGAAAATTTAATCACGTGCCGAATAATTAGGAAAATAAAGTTTACAATACAGCGAACTCGGCCTGATGTATCAAAACAGTATAGACTTCAAATTTTATTTAGAATTCATACAATATTTTAAAACCAAAAAACATTATTATCTTAATTATTGAACGGGTGAATCCTTTAGGTGACACAACATAACAACAGTTTTAACTTTCTTCTAAAAAATAATAATAAATCACTCTGTTTAAACCCGCCTGATATAGATCCTAAGGCGCCCCCCCCCCCCCTCGTCGCCCTCCTCTCACCCCTCTGCACGCAACTGAATGTTAATTTTGTTATACCTAGACAAGTAGGCCTACATATAGAGTTTCTTCCAGGCATCTCTTCGAAAACGAAATGAAATTTATATAATTTATATAGAAAATATATACTTTTAACAGTGTCCGCCCCCCCCCCCCCCCCCCCGAAGAAAGTATACCTCCCCCCGAAAATTTCAAGTGCCCCTTTCCCCCCCCCCCCCCCCCCCCGGAGAAAAAAGTCTGGAATAAACACTGTACATATACGACATTATACGACATCTACAACAAGAAAGTCAGGACTAGAGTTCATCAGGTCACTAACTGTCTACTACAGACATCTAAAAGGACGTCTTCATGGGTCCGCATACAATAGGGTATCTCTTTAGGTCGTGGGCTAATTCTCGACCGCCATCTCCAGTCAGCTCATGACAAATGCCAGGCGACCGTACCCTACACAAAGGGGAGGTGTGTGACACTGTTTTTTGTATAGAATTACGGCCTGTCCCAGTTCAGTGGGTGATAACTCACTAACATCACCATGGTCTCAGTTATAACAATCAAACAACGTCGGCATTCGACCATTTAGTTTTTCCCCAGTTGAATTCAGCAACCATTTTTTTAAAGTTTACAAACTAATTAAGTTTTATTAAGATAACAATGACATTGCTGAAGCGCGGGGCCCCTTCAAGCGCGGGGCCTATGGCGACCGCCCCGTTCGCCACCCCCTAACGCCGGCACTGTAAAAAGTTATGCGTTATTAATAAATATTAGAGCAGGAAACTATACATGGATAATGTAAAACGTATTTTGGAAATCTCTTTATTTTAATCACACTTTTTGAGTTTTAAATAATTATGAGTTGGAACGCGGAACTATAAATACATCTGTAAAATATATTTCGGGAATCTCAAAGTTTATATTATAGTTATACACAACAAAGGGAACTCGAGACGGTATACACACTTGTATCACATAACACAGGTATTTTGGTATCATGTCCAGTGTCCCGGAACTTTAATATCAGGCTGACGCATTTTCAAATCATGTTTATTTATATTTTAGATTAATATTATTCATGCTATACAAATATACACAAAACATAATACATTTCTTAGACACATAGACATGAATAAGAAAATATACATTATGAAAAATAAATAATCTTTGCTTTCATAATTTAAAACAAGTCATATAAAAAGGGTCTTATGAAAGGTCAAAATTTTAAAAAAAATCATCAAATATGCACTCTAATCTTCAAATGATGGTAAAAAAGATAAGCTACTTAGTTCATTTTATGAAATTAAAATTCAAATTTGTTTTGTTTCCAGGTTATCGTGAATTTAGCATGGTACGTTTACACGTGTCTGGCCACATTTGAAGCTCTCCGCGACGATCGTGTCATTTACATCTCAAGACTGCCTGGTTGTCATTCCAAATCATAATGTTATGAGTGGATTGGATGAAGCTTTTAAATCATTTAATTTATACCCTTGGTGTATTTCTGAATTGAGGAAGGATAGGCAAAAAATGTGTACTGTTAATACTAACATTTAATCACAATGCATCAGCTAACAATAGTATTTCAAATATAATAAATACTTCGAGTTGTTGAGCGGTGGTAAAAATACATTTAAAACAAACACGCGCACTCGCTTTCTATAAAGAACACTCCATAGAGAAAAAAAAGTGTTTTGAAATACATGTAAAAACCTAAATGTTTTATTTTTTAAATCCACTATACTTCTTTTTAGATTCAAGTTTGAGTAATCTGCTAGCAAATAAAAGATTATCCCACTAAAATACAAACTCAATTTGATATCAATCAGAAGGGGGTGAATGACTAATTCGAATCGTGTATATGAAAATTAGGCACCAACATTGAAATAAATTGAAAATACTTTTAAAAAAGAAGTCAGCGAAGAAAAGTAATACAACTAAAACTTGGCAAATGAAGTCAATTTCCCATGCATTTTAGTATCTTACTATTCATTGGTTCACTAAGATAACTCTTTTTTTTATTACAAGCTTTTATTTAACTCACTTCCTCTGTCGTCAGTCGTCAGTCGTCAGTCGTCAGTCTAGACGGAAACGCAGGAGTGAAAATTCGGACAGTTCTACTTGACCGACACGATTCACAGTTGGCACGTGGGTCAAGACATGAAGACAATGCAATCTGAAACTAAATTTGACTTAATTGGATGCCTAATTGATTTTTTATGAATTAATTAAAATTTGGACCGAATTAGTAGGCATGTCTAGCCAACCACACCACACGCGTCATCAATAGCTGCGCCATCACGACCACGTAATGGCTGCGTTCAAAAACCATTGCGCGCCCACTGAACGTGATATTCAGTAGGCGCGCAATGGTTTTTAGTCATGTAACTCTATTGTAGATAAAACATGTAAAGTACTGAAAAAAAAATTCATAAAAAACGTTTTAATAACAAGCTTTTATGTAATGATGCACTAAAAAGTAGAAAATAAATTATAGACTACTATTTAAATAACTATAAAGAAAAGCGTGGGTCACTTTAGTATCTATTGGATACCTTTACTAATGTTAAGGAAGACACCCACGCTTTTCTTTATAGTTATTTAAATAGTAGTCTATAATTTATTTTCTACTTTTTAGTGCATCATTACATAAAAGCTTGTTATTAAAACGTTTTTTATGAATTTTTTTTTACCAGTAAAAAAAAACTACATTAAGATAACAAACCAGAAATACAACGTTGTTTCCCTTTGTTTGCTAGTTGGTCAAGTAAACAAGCTTAATTAGATCGATGATAATCTTTTGCTAAAAAAGTCATAGTAATTCTAAGCTAGATTAAGAGATATTGAAATTATTATAACGGGAAAAAAAGGTTGTATTGTTCATATTTTTTTATGAATTTCATTAGGAAAAAATGTAAAACATCTATTTTCATATTGAAACCGTCCATAAAAACAACGTAGAATATTGCGTATTACTACTTCATGGTAAGAAATAGTGTTCTGTAACTGTGTATTCGTGTAGGCTTATATACATTGTATTTTTTTCTTATTTAACTTTAATAGGCTTTGTTTAAACAATTTCAGCTATTTAGCAATACAATTATTATTGTAGCGTGAATCAGGATTGTTATAAAGAGTCTCTAGAAGATTTGTAATTTTTAAAGTATTTTTATAGGATGTTTTTCATAATGATGTATTAAAATTTAAACTATCTTTAATTTATTTAAAAAAACCTATGAAAAGTAAGACTATTTGTTGTTTCTTCAAAATATTTTTCGTCGTTTATGATTCAACGAACATTCAAATGTAAACGAAAGCTACTTTTTTTTCTCTCTTTAAAATGTCAATAATATATCTTATTTAGGATGTATATTATAACAGTAAACTCGCCTATATAATTTTAAAAAGATAAGCAAATTCCAAAATTTAAAAATAAAATAACATAAAAAAACTGATAAACAAACCAGCATACAATGATACAATCAACTCTTCGCCATTTTGTGAACAGTACGATCTCCCACCTGTTCAGTTTAAACAATAGATCAGCTATAGTTTATAAGTTGCATACAGTAGATGAAAATGTTTTTTCTTTCTGTTGTGTTTCTTCTTGCGATCATCTTTGTTCTCCTCAATGGTTTCATCTTCACTCTGCATGAGAGTAAAATATTTGAGCTTAAAAACTCATGCAGATATTTTTTTACAAAATTCACTTGAAACTCTCTGTGAAAAATACATTTTTTCTCTTTGAAATATTATTTAAGTCTTGTTAGGGGTCATTTATATATAATGTGTCATTCCTATGGGTTATCCATAATGGCGTCACGCTTTTTTTGACGATCGTGAACTCTACTTCACTTGCCACAATGGGCCGTCAAGTTCAAAAAGGGAACTTGACTTAACTGTCTCGTGAACCAGCACTGAAAGCTGGGTAGAATGTATCGCTGCACGTATGTTCCAACACCATCCAGAAGCGTAGCGAGGGTAGGGGGTGCGGACCGCACCGGGTGACACCATGAAGTGCCGCCTCCGGTAACACCCGACCTAGCGACGCCACTGACACTATCTTGTACATGGGTCAGATAAAGCAAAGTCGTCTATTATTTGACTTAGATTACCTTTGCCTGCCCTGACTCGAGTCATTCATAGGAGTTGAACTCAGTGTTTCTTCCAGACTTTTTCCTCCGGGGGGGGGGGGCAACTTGATAATTTTCCGGTAGGGGCGGACACTACTAAAAGTATTTGTTTACTATATAAATTCCATCTCGTTCGGGGGGGGGGGGGGGGCGGTAGACTTTCTTCGGGGGGAGAAGGGGGAGCCCCACCCAAAGAGATGCCTGGAAGAAACTCTGGTTGGACTGAATAACTTGTATAGGAATCGAGGAAGTAATCGAACTTGAAACATTCGGGTTTCAACAAAGTTAACCGTATGTGGCTACCGGTATACATTACCTTTAAATGATATAAAACTACACGTGTTTAAAAACAACAACTCACTTGAGTGTGTTCTACTTGGACTGGTTCAGCAATGTTCAGATTGTGCAAGGTCGTAGCCTCCACATCGGGCTTGTTTACAAAAACACCAAGCTGTCCCACGAACTTCACCACCTCCTCCATATTTGTAGCCCTGAACTCACAGGTCCTGATGACTTCCGGTTTATGCGGGACAGCGGCCATCTTGCTCCAGAACTCCCTTTGCTCTCTGTAACTTTCAAACATTTTCAACACGTCAGAGTTCTTCCTATACGTCTTGAAACTCTCGTGGTGAACGCGAAGTTGAGAGTGAGCTTGAAAAAGCTCTGCTCGCTTCGCTTCCAGCTTCTTGCGGTTTTCATTGTACAAACTAGATACCTGGTTTACTAGAGTCGTTTTCCTTTCGTCTAAAATTGTATGATATCGATCAAAAGTACTGCTGATTTCAGATTTTAAACTTGCTTCCATACCATTCATCATAAACATCGTGTTCCGGAATTCAGTTGCCCATGAATTTAATTTATCAATTGTGCTTGGGTTTAGCTTTTCCAGAGCGTCAAAATGAGGGTTATACTCCTTCATCGTCTCCGACACGTCTCTAACTCTATGCCCTTCTGTTTCCTTGTGATCCAGCACAGTACAGTCTCTACACACCGGCACTTGGCAACATTCACAGAAAAAATACAACGACTGCGTCGGGTGTTTGGGACACTGGTCCACTTTCACAACCGAAGCTTCGGCAATCAGATCCATCAGCTGGATAGCCCTGTGGTCAGTGGGCAGCTCTTTGACTGATGATTTTATCTTACAAACCTTCCTGCAATTTGGACACACGATGGTGTTTTCACATTTAGCAGCCTTGGTCGCCTTTCTACACATCATGCGGGCGAGGCAGTGCTTACAGAAGATGTGGTTACAAGGGAGGGTCTTGGGTTCCCGTTCGCTTTGGTCGAACTTTTCACTGCAGATGGAACAAGAAAGGATCTCTTCCTCCACCGTGTCAATAAACTTGTCTTTTGAGCAACGGGTGTCTGTAGTTTTGATTCCAGCCATAGTTAATTTTATTTTGTTTTTAATTTTCTAAAAGGCAAATGAAAGAGTAATTTTGTAAATAAAAACGTTTATCTAAAATTTAACAACCTGTCATAAATTGCTTAAAAAGAAAAGCAGATATTTGATAAACAGATTATGAAAATTGTTTGAATTAAACACCATACGATTGATGTCTTTGATATTTAGCTTTTCAGTCAAAATAAAATTAGGTATATTTGAAATCTATATATTTGGTTAGTGATTGGTAAACCCTAGCAAACAGCCAACTAGTATCACTAGTCAGGCATCAAAGTGTGACCCGCAAATAAAGACAACCAAGAAACACCTGGCTACGGGACAATGAAGCTGAAACTACACATTGAGAAAATGGCACAGGACAGAGGACCCTGGAGTCCTTTAGTTGGCGGCTCATACCCCAGCAGGACAGAGGACTCTGGAGATCTTTGGTTGGCGGCCCATACCCCAGCAGGACAGAGGACTCTGGAGATCTTTGGTTGGCGGCCCATACCCCAGCAGGACAGAAGGCTTTGGAGATCTTTGGTTGGCGGCCTATACCCCAGCAGGACAGAGGACTCTGGAGATCTTTGGTTGGCGGCCCATACCACAGCAGGACAGAGGGCTTTGGAGATCTTTGGTTGGCGGCCTATACCCCAGCAAGGGTAAAGGCAGTGTTAAGGATGAGTTGTTGTAAAGTACAGACACACACATACAAGATTATACAACCCTCCAAATATTTATCAACTATCACATTTTATTTTTACTAGATACGACAAATGAGGTAGGCTACAGCATAATGTGACGTTGATGATCAAAGTATCCAATACTTATGTGATATTCATCTTTTTCTTAGGTAACTGTGGACCGAGTTGGGGATAGTAAAGGCCTTCTACCACCTCTATGAGTAACTACAGTACAAATAAATTTCTTAGTAGTTAAATAACAACAATTTTACAATAAAAACAACGCATGAATGTGTTCTCTGTAGGAGGCTCTTATACACTTCCGGGTGGGGGATCTTGAAGGTTCAGAGGAGAGGCACCGATTAAAGTTAATATTTTGTATATATATATATATATATATATATATATATATATATATATATATATATATATATATATATATATATATATATATATATAAAATATATATCGATTTTTTAAATACAGAAAACCTTCAACTGGATAACGGTGAGAATGTAAACAGCCTGAAATGTTCCAAACAGTTTGAGTTACGGCCCTTGTTAAACCACTTCAATAAATATTTGATCAGCGAGTCGACTCATATAATTCAGAAATAAGCATAAGAATTTAATTTTTTTTAGACTTAGCCTATAGAATCTGTTCTCGACTGACAATAAATAAATACATTCCTCACCTGGGTGTTGATTTTGAGCAGGTATTTGAATGTGTGTTGATATCTCGCTCTGCTTACGTTTATTAATCCCGCGGAAGAGAACTATGGCACAATAAAAATCTAGCACGTAACAACAGATGGTCATGTGCTGTTATTGATTGATAAACACATCACGATGGTCGTTTAAATAACTATAACCTGTAGTATCTGAGGGTTAACGGAGGTTGTTCATAGAAGCCATCAGTTAATTATATTGTACAGTTCAGCAGTAGCGGGGTATGAGTGGGACAAAAAACAGTGGTGTTGACACATTTGTGGACCAAGAAAACAAATTATGTATATGTGTATATATATATATATATATATATATATATATATATATATATATATATATATATATATATATATATGTATGTATGTATGTATATACATAGTTATCATGGAACAGCACCTGGTTTCTTAATGCATTAAATTATATTTTTGTTTAACTGTAAAGTAGCTAGGGGAGGGTGGGTGGGGCTAATTTTAAGCTGAAGAATCGAATTATACACTGTCAAAGCTTCGTAAAATAAACGACTACAAGGCTTTACACAATGATTTAACAACTTTATGACACCGAAATAGGATAGAAACTGGTAAGAAACGCCACACACCTGCCCAACTGTGGGTGGAGGGGGGGGGGGCTTTTTCACAGACAAGAATAACTATATAAAGAAATACGGGGGGGGGGGACGCAAAATTGATAGTCCGCCACGGGCGTCGGATTAGGTCGCTACGCCTCTGAATGCAAGCAACCTTACTATTAGTAGATTCGATTATGTTGCTTGGTACACGGCTGCATTAGTGGAAAAAAATAGTATGCAGTTAAATCAAAATTATAACAAAAGAGGAAAAGATTACAAAAAGTAAGAAAACCTTATTGCTTTTTAAATAGGGACTAATCAAGGGAGCGAACTGTAGAATCTTTATTAAAAAGTGTTGAAAGCAGTCGAATTAATTAAGAACAAAATATACTCTACTGTACATTTAGCCTGTAGTTTCTTTTCTCTCATTTGTCACTTAGATTTTCTGTTTAAGATGTACATTACTTAGTGTAAAATAGGTGTATTATAAAATTATGGAAATTATTTTTAATATAAAACCTTAGCATAAAGCAGATGAATTTAGCTTTTTAAATAATATAAAACTTTAGAGTCTACTCTTCTGATCTTAAAAAATTGCTCGATCAATAACTTTGTCCATTTCTACCTAATTTCAGGATATTTTTATCTAAAACAACTATTGCAAGAATGGAGAATGTTAATGTGTGTCGTGACATGGTGTACCAATATCATGTTACCCGTAAAGCAATATGCAAATTGTAACAGGTGTACAAATATGTACTTGTCACAATAGAGTAAACAGGAACAACTTATTTATAACATGCAATTCTGAATTGCTATTTACTTACTATTACAATGCATCATCTATTTTGCGGAAGCCATCTAGTAAATAATTAAATAATTGCTTTAAATTTTCAAATATTTTCACTAAAACGAGGTCCACGGGTATTTAAACACAAAATTGAATGTTTAACATGTAAAGCAAATAGGAAAAAAAGAGTTCATACTTAAATTTAAATGGTCGAAAATGTGCTGGAATACAAAACAATAGCAAAATGCGTGTTTTACTTTATAAAAACCTGGTCAAATATAATGTGAACCCTTCAACTTGGGGGTCGTCCATAAATGACGTCACACTTGTAGGGGGGGGTAGGGGGTTCCGTAATTTTGTGACGGTGTGTGATGAGAGGAAGGGGGGGGGGGTTTAGATGGTCACTTTTATCATTATAAAAAAGCAATGTTAGAAAACGAGTTTTAGCCGTTATTTCGCGTTTTAGAAAACGGTTTTAATAAATTGTAATAGGAATTGATCAAAATACTCGATGTTGACAGAGTTCTGACAAGATTTTGGAAAAATATCGATGTTTTAAGAAAAATTCAACAGCAATTTTGAGGGGGGGGGGGGGGGGTTGTAGGCTGAGGTGTGACGTCTGGCTTTTTGTGACGACGTGTGACGGAGGGGAGGTAAAAATCGTCCAAAAAAGCGTGACGTCATTTATGGATGACTCCTTGTGGGACACAACTCAATGCACATAAGGGTTGACCGATCGAAAGCGCAATCGACAACAAAAACCCACCGAAAAAAAATACACCTAAGTGTAGCCGAAACTTAAACAAATAAAAAAAAAAAACAAATGGACCCAAAAGCCAGCATTAGATAGATCCAACTATTGAATCCACTTTAAAAAAAAAAAAAACAAGTTCAACCGAAAATAAGATCGAAATAAAAGAGGAAAAACACACTACTAAATATGGAAAGGCGATAGAAAAGCAGTGTCAAACAGCAGATTCACATTTATCATTTTCAGACAGAAGAACACCTTGCTATGCTTAGTAACAAAAAAGTTTTGAGACTATCAAAAACATAAATTCTCACTAAGTTTTTGTCGTCGATGTAGTGCCTATAGTAAAGTTCCCATCTCTGACCCAATATGGCACACGAAACAGAGTTCATGTTTCTTGACCTCGGCATATGAAGGGATGTTGAGTCAGGTATGCCTACCCGTCAGAGCTGGTGTATAGAACGCTAATGTTTAATTAATGAAAAGAGTTAAAACATCTGCTCCGGTTCAGGAGATTCATATTTCCGTTATTCTATAACTGAAGTCAAGGTCGAAATTGTAACAGTTCCTGCATCCAAACGCATCTACAACCACACAAATCGGCAATCATTCAAGTCTAACAGATAAAAGATTTTAAACATTTGTAATGATTGCAGACTTTGTGAAAGTATGAAAAATGCACCCCCCCCCCAATTAACCCACCATCGACCACTTTGTTTTCTCTAATAAGATCTGGTATTCCGAGCAACATGAAAAATATGTTGTGACACTACGCTTACACTGTAAATACTGCAGAAATTGCCTACATTTGAAAACAATGAGATAATTCTACATTTCTTCTGCAAAAAACAGAAGTGCACTATGTAAGCCTGCTGGTTGATCCTTATCTCTGAATAATTTTTCCCACGAACAGTAAAACAACCCATTAATCCCATCTAGAAGTGTATACATTAGTATACAACAAGCAAACAAACACAGGGGATCGCCATCACTAAACAACTTTACACAAGGAAATTTACAATGTTATAAAATCTGACGTCATTTGTGACGATGTTGGGGGATGAAAGGCAGTGTTTCTTCCCGACTTTTTTCTCCGGGGGGGGGCACTTGAAATTTTCTGGAAGGCGGACTAAAATTTCTGGATGGGGGATTAAAAATATATATTATCTATATTAATTCTATTCCGTTGGGGGGGGGCAATGCCTGGAATAAACTCTGGAGGAAGGTGGCATAAAAAAGCTTGATTTAAGTGCGTGTTGCCTTCAGTTTCCATTGCAAAAAAAAAAAAAAAATTTCTAACAGTTAAGACTATCGAATGGACAAACAAGAGACTCAAACCAGAATACGCCAAAATGTAACATCTTGTAGTTTAGGCTACTTGAATAGGATATTGAAAATAGGCGTGGTGGGTGGAGGTGTGTGAAATGTTAGCTTAACCTTAGGATTTTTTTGTGTAGTTTATGTCTCAGATTATGGCTACTTCCCTATGTGGTCCATTACATTACAACTACCTGTCACTTATAAATAGAGATCACTGTTGTATAACTGCTGCACCTTTCAAAATAAATTTGAATAGAATATTAATATTATTGTATCAGAAGTTCAGAAAAAGTAAGTTTCAGCTTATAGTTTAAGCTACTTTTAATCAGTGAATTTTCAAAAATAAATTATAAAAGAATCAAAATAAAATGCTTTGGAACTTGTATATAAGACAAACACATTTTATATATATATATATATATATATATATATATATATATATATATATATATATATATATATATATATCCATATATATATATCCCTGTTAAGTTAATAAAAGAAAAAAAATTCCCTGAATCTAGATATTAATTTATTCTATGCACAAATCAAAATAGGAAAAAAAAAGGTATAATTGTATGTTGATATTTCTCTTCACCAAATATGTTTCCATAATGTTATTCTGAGTGAAATGGAATTGGAAGAAATGGAATGTAGGCCTAATTTTTTTGTCTACATATTGGGCTAAACTTATATAGATATATTATGTATAATTTGAAAGCACTAATCATTGTCTACACAGTGTTATTTTGTTTAAACTAATTTAAAATAAAAGAAATATACTCTTGTTGAATTAAATAAAATGAGCCACAAAGCTTGAAAATGGTTAAGTTTTATCATCTATATTTAATGAATATCTATGTGGAATCTAATCAATATTCTGAAATCAAGCTAAATATCATAAACCAACAATTTTATTATTTAATGAGTTTAAGAAGAAAAAATGAAAAATAAAATTATGTGAAACTCTCATCTCATCTCCAATTCACCCCCCCCCCCCCCTCCAAACGTTAACTTCATAAGATAAACTAAGAAGTCAGATTTTCAACAAATAGACCTATGTAAGGTAAATGTGAAAGCAAAACATTTTTAAAACCATGGCACAGTACATCATAACAAATTATTTAGCTGCTTTAAATATTTAAAAAAATGTGTATAATTATTTAGATACTTCTTTGCATAGTTGGACACATAATTACATTTGTAATAGAATAGACACAGTAGATAATAGGTTCAAAAGGTAACAAAAAAAGCACCCATTTCTTACACAAACATACCTGGATAATTTTAAATAAATTCAGCAATCAGTCTTAATTTATTACCTATACATTAATATATGAAACATACTTCAATTTTTAAAAGTTTAAATTATTTTAAATATGAGTAACAGAACATAAACTGCCTTTTTGTGAAAATTGTTAATAAAATGAATTGAAGATGAAGATCTTTGTTTAAAAGCACATTTTTAGTGCTTTTTAAATAATAAAAAATCTAATGTGATTATCTTACAAACTTACATTAAAAAACATTAACGGTGAGACGATAGGAAAATATGTTGTACTTTGAAAGACAGCATGCTGAAAATTGTTTGGTAAAGACTGCTCTGAAAAATCATTAGAGCAATCTAGTAAACTTTTTGAATTGCTTATAATTATAGTACTTCCAAAAAAATGCTGAAAGACCAGGTATATTTTGAGTGAACTAATTGTAAAAAATATTGTAAAAATATTGTGACTTTCAAACAAAATTCTTTAAATCAACAATATCACCAGACATATGGAATTAAAGCTTTCCTTTGAGCTGGATAGTTAGGGTAAGTTTCCTTATACCATTTATGGGCATTCCAACTGGCAACAACTTGATTGGTCACTACAAATAATGCCACACTAAATAAATAGGTGTTGTTGAATCTAAAAACCAAACAATGAGTCAGGTAGATCACTATCTCACACAAGAAGTGTGGGCTTGTCACAATGTCAAACAGATGACCATGGGGAATGAAATGACCAGATGGCTGTTTATCTGAAAAAAATCATTATCATTAATTGTTTTAAATAAACATGTTAATTATATTTTTGAAATAAAACCAATTCGTAACAGGTAACTTACACCAAAATATTACACCTCCTCCCCCTTTTCACTTCAACAACCCAAAAATTATATAATATATTTAAAAAAAAGAATCAAATAATCAAATTGTATGGTTTTAATGTGAAAATTCAATAGAACTGATTAGCCTGAAAGTTGTGGATTCTAAAATGAAATACCTCAATCAAGTGGAAGCGTTTATGATTTATTAGAACAATAACTGACAATGACAATGTTTAATTAAAATACTACCTTTCTGATCTAGACGTAATGCAGCAAATGTCAACATAGACTTGTGTTGAAAATGTGAAGACCAGCAGAATATTGCAATAGCTAAAATGTAACGGACAGTCTCTAAAACATTGGGAGCTAAAAAAAAGAAAGAACCAAATATATGAACAAACACTTTTCTAAAAACAACAAGCGATATCAACAAGTGATAAGTAAAATAACTCCATTAAGCTATTACAGTATTCAAAATTTTTAAAATGGGTTTCTCACTAGAAAAATTGAGTTTTTCTACAGGAACAGATGCAACAAGTCCAAAGCCAAAAGAGCAGTACAGGAAAATTCCATAGAAGTAGTGAATGAAGCTAATAGTGCTTTTGGAAAAAGAGCTGACATAAAAACATTCATATAATCTCCTGCTTATCTGTATCCATTCAAAAATGAACACCATAACCATAGGTAGAGCACAGTCTTCAAATTCTGTTGATATAGTTAAATATATAATTTATTTTATAATGTGGTTTTAAAAGGTTAAAAAAACATTTTACAATATCTTATTCATTAAACATCTCAATCCAAAAATCATATTTAATTCAAATCAGTGAATTATTATGGTAAGAAACGAACCTCTATCATGATTACTTGTAATGCCCAGCCAAATTATCCAGTATTGTAGATGTTTGAGCAATTGGCCACTTGAACAATTGAGCAAATAAAGTGCCAGCATGATGAATGATATAGAGTGCATAATTATTCCACTTACATAAAAATGCTTAAACCAGCTGAAAAGAAAAAAGTTCACCATGTCATTATGCACATGAAAAATTAAGTACTTTACAATCGATTTTTTTAGCTTAAGAATTTTTTGTGTGGTTAATCATAATCTGATTTAGAATAGATTCTAGACTAGATCTAGATCTATAATAGAAATTTCAAAACAGAAACTAAACTCAGCAGTATGACTCCTCTAAGAACTCTAAGATCTTTTTAGTATATATATATAGTACATTCTAATTATTATACTAATATTTGTAGTCTACCTTTTAGGTATGGATACCAGTCCATAAAATAATCCCTTTTGAGAAAAAATCCCATCGTTTTCTTGAAGAAGAAACCGGTTTTTGAATTTTCCAAATAAGAAAAATTTGTTAAGGGTTTTTTCAAACTTGTTTAAATTACTTTTTAAAGTTAACAGCATATGGGTACAAATTATAGCAATAGAAGAAAAAATCCAAAAAATGGATAAAATATTTATTCCTGAAATCATTTTTATGAACTCTACTTAAATTAAACGTTCAATGGGGTCTAGACTAATTAATTTTATTAATATTAATATTGTATTAGTTCGACATTCACATTTATTGCTAGCCTAGCAGACTCTGTACTGCACTATTATAATGCCAGATAAATAGTTCAATGCGTTCGCCGAATAAAAAAAAAACGTTATCAACTGAATTTGTGATTATTATTTGCTGCACTATAGTAGACATTGATAAAGGACGTGTTTTTTTTTAAAATACAGGCTTATTACTCTGTGATGTAGGCCTACTCTAGGTAATTTTTACACATAAAGCAAGGGCTATATTTTTCATTCTGAAAGTAGCGTATATCCAGTGTTTCTTCCAGACTTTTTTCTCCGGGGGGGGGGGGGGGGGGGGGCGACACTGTTAAAAGTATATATTTTCTATATAAATTTCATTTCGTTCGAAGGGGGTGGGGGGGTGAGGGTAGACTTTCTTCGGGGGGGGGGAGGCTAGTGACTATGTATAAACATGTCCGTTGTATTAAAAATTCTAACTCATTGTTTACATAATTACAACAATAAGGGTAAAACAGAACACTCAATTGCCATTTCATTTCTAAACCAGCACCCCGTGGTCACTTCAGTGAGTTCGCTCTGTCGTAGGCCCATTATTTGTAAGATAATATACTTTCAGATATATACTTTCAGTTTTCATTTCTCACCGGTAGATTTAGGCCATGTGATATTTGTTCAATTAGTTTTATTTTCTGTATGAAACGATTTCTCTAAAAACCAATCCGGTGAAAGTAATCAGGATTGAAGTTTTTGAACACGCCCTTCAACTTGATTTAGAAGAAAGGAGAAGAAGAAAAAAAAAAAGGGGGGGGGGGTGTCGTTTTTTTAAAAAATTCGCTTTTAAACAATCCATGTAGAGAAAAACTAGCCTACTAAATACGTCTAATAGCCCACGATCTCGAGTCTATTTATTTTTTACATCTTCTCTTTAAGTCAAAATAAGCTTTTACATTATTGTTTTTTTTTTTTACTTCCGAAGCCCACTATGGTGTGATTGGAGAAGCTCCTATAAGAGATGCTTTATCATCAGATCGATCCGTAATTACTAATTAGTCACACACACAGTGTGACTACAGGCTACAACCCTCAATGACTTCACGTATAACGAAAATAAGCGCGTTTAAATTTATTTTTAAGAAATATAAAATCTATGCAAAATTAAGCTATTTTCTTATAGAGTCCTTTCATATGACGTCACGTCCGTTCGTGATACCTACGCCCGCCGCCACAGTGGTGTACACAAGACGTAAACACAATCAGCTGTTCGCCAGCGCTGGACGTGTTCACCAGCGCTGGACGCGTTCACTGTATGTAAAGAACCGCACCCGCGGAAAAGGAAAAATACGTTAAAAAACTTGAACTCTTAGGAATTGAAGATCCTTATACTGTTATTGACAGTTTCGTATAAATAAATATGTGGACAAAATTTCTAAATAAAAATACTGTTAGTAATACTGTTTGCGTTTAGAGTTAAAGTAGCCGAATCTGATCAAATGCAGTTCTCGATACTTTGTTTCATGTAAGGACAGTAAAATAATAAACTTCATTTTAATTATAAAAGATAACTATTAATAAAACAAATATGCTCGACCTTCACAAATACTAATAGTAAAAGACAAAGTCAAAAGTAATAGGCTAATAAGAATAATAAGATCTAATAGTAGGCCTAATACCTGGCTCCGCTGGGTAGACATAGAATCTAGAATCTACTTCTTTACTTAAATTTAATTACTTTAGATCTACATTCGATTCAAAATACACCCATAATAAATCAAAAGTAGTCATAATAGGCCTAATAAAGCATTTAATTGTCTCTAAGATCTAAAATCTCGCTCTATTATCTAATCATTTTTTAGCAAACGAAATTTTCTGAAATTGAAATAGATTATATGACTAGACTTAGATCTAGAATCTGCTACTTAAATTAAATTGTAAAAACTTTATACAAGCATGTAGTTGATATTATTGTAGTAGAAGGCTTTAATAAATTACTAAGGCCTACCTACTTTGTTGTCTTTTTACAGCAATATGTATCTGATACTGGACTGAGTTTAATTAAATTCAAATTCATATCTAGTAATTGGTCTACTAAGTTTTTGTAGCCTAGTAGTACAATCTAGATCATACCAGCCAACAACAAATAACCACATTATTATTATTTGGTTAATGATTAGGCTAAATTTTTTTTTAAATCCACTGTTTATAAAAGAAACAAATCAAGCTAGAAACATTATAAGTGAGATGGTTTAGAATAATAACAATGGACCCAGTCTACAATTGATACAATTGCAGGTCTACATAGGGCCTACAGTCTAGTAGTTTACAGTAGGCACCTAGTGTGTAGCTAGTATACTAGTGTGTAGCTGTCCAGAGTTAAGATTCTTAATGCCTTAATGCTTTCCCCTGATAAGCCGTGTGTGCTATAAATGACATAACATGACACCGAGGTGAGAAGTGTTGAGGGGAGAGCAGTGGGACTTTCCCCTTCGTTCTCCCTGCTGGGCCCTGAGGGTCAAAATTATATCAGAAATACTATCTCTGTGGGGCTGGGTATCACGGAGGTGAGACATTTTCAGGGGAGGGCAGGGCAGACTCCTCTTTGGTTTTATTGTGGGCTAGATACAGGTGGGGGCAGCCATCATGAGGGTTGAACGTCAGTATTAATGTGTCTGATTACTTCCCTGCTGGATTATAAGGGTCTTAAATTGTATAACATGCTACCCAGATTGGTTATTACCCATGGATTATATTAGCCGTTGTAGTGTGGGTTTTGTAGGAGTTAAGTGGTCTCACGTTTGCTACAGTAGATAACCTCTAATATATTACTGCATTTGATCAGCTTCGTCTACTTAAACTCTAAACGCAAACGGTATTACTAACAGTATTTTTATTTAGAAATTTCGGCCACATATTTATATTATCCACGAAACTGTCAATAACTGTATAAGGATCTTCAATTCCTAAGAGTTCAAGTTTTTTAACATATTTTTCCTTTTCCGCGGGTGCGGTTCTTTACATACAGTGAACGCGTCCAGCGCTGGTGAACACGTCCAGCGCTGGCGAACAGCTGATTGTGTTTACGTCTGATGTACACCACTGTGGCGGCGGGCGTAGGTATCACGTGATTTAGGTCACGTGTTTGCAAGGACTCTATACCCCATCTCTCGCGATAAGCAGAGTTTCTTACAGGCATCTCTTCCCCCCCCCCCCAAAAAAAAAGTCTAAAACGCCCCCACGAACGAAATGGAATTTATATAGTAAATCACCCGAAAAATGTAGTCCGCCCCCTCCTCCCCCCCCCCCCCACCTAGAAAAAAAGTCTGGAAGAAACACTGGCGATGCTGGAAAACAGTTCTTGAATAATATAAGAATGCCTGCTAGCATTATAGAAGTATTAGATTGTATGAAAGACACTTAAGCATTAGTTAACGAAGAAATAAAATTAAAGCCACACATTATTGGACATAATAATATTAATAATTTACGATACCTTACCATTTATTATTTGTAAAGTAATATCGATGGCCTATTATTTTTATTTAAAAAAATTAAGAGAATTTTAGAGCATCTAGATCTAGAATCTAGACTGATATATATTATATTCTATATCATAAATATCAACAAAATAAAATCAGCGTTTTAGTTTATAGTTTGTAAAAGTAATCTTGAAATATCAAAATATATTATTTCGTAATAAAGTTATAGTTTTTTAAATAACTATATCCAAAAACAAGTGATATCAAGCAGTCAATGCGTTTCGAAGATCAACAAACAGGCAGGTGGCAGCACGTCCAAAATCAGAAATACTCTGCCATGGTGAGTCCAAATTAGATGATTATTTTAATATTATGTAGAATCTCCACATATGCACATGTAGATCTAGTAAGATAAAAAGTAATAAAGTTGTATGCCGGTTCGTAAATAATTTAGATTCTATTCACTTAATTTTTTAAAGTCGACATCCGAATCAAAATAAAAAGCGTCACTTAACGACGACAGGATTTGTGATCCATACTGACTACTGACTGACTGACTGAGTGAATAGTGAATACTCAGTCATTGGGATCAGTGGGATGTCTTACTTCAGAAACTTGATCTAGAGACTAACTCTAGTCTAGAAACTCTAGATCTACTTTAAAATTTAAAATGACTTTAAAAAACTGTAGGTAGGCCCTGCCTAATGTCTTCTTAGTTTTTTTAGTCTTAGTATTAAAATAATTGGTAATCTATCGTTTTGGGTACGTAAAATCGCCCGCGGCTATTAATGTGCGAAAAGGTTACCTCATTGTCAAGGCTGTAATAGAAGTATTTAGTATATTGTGATATGTTTGTGTCAAATATTATAGATAAATGATTAAATGAATAATAAACCTAAATCAATGGCTAAATATATCAATATAGGCCCGAAATTAACTTTAAACAGCAGTGTCTGCAAGCAAGATTTGCTATATATATAATATATAAACAGCAGCCATTTGTAAAATAGAGTGACTTCCGCCTGAATCTTGCGCTATAAGTCTATAAAAATAAAACTTTAACAAGATGGCTGCTATAGTAAATGAGCATGGTTGCATCTGTTGGAAACATCGCTGGTATTCATTTATTACTGAAAAGTTTTAATTCAATTGTTTAGAACCAGGTACATAAATGAAACAAGGAAACATTTTTGTATTTTTCAAAACATAAATCCTCCTCAAAATGTGAAGTAATTATTAAAATGTAAGGAGTCACCTGTTTTTCACATTACTAGTCGCGGGCGATTTTACGTACCTAAAACGATAGATTACCAAATAATTAAATTAATACTAATCTGATACGTAAATACTAATTATTCACTGACTTAACTTAATAAACTTCAAAATATTAATATTGGCCTAATCTTAAAATTTAAATTTTTTTTTTAAATAGGCCTAGGCCCAGTAAATAGTGTCTTTAGAGTACTCTAGACTCTAGACCTAGTTAGCTTAGTCTACTAGTCACTAGATCTATCTAGGTAGTGTACAGTAAAATTCCATTGTAGCGTGATTTACTCCCCTCTTAACGTTCACCTCCAGTTGAGCGTATTTTATTATAATCACAACTGAAACACACAAAAATGTTAGGAAAACACCAGGCCTATTTATTTATGAATTTTTGTTTTAGTTTTTGATAATCTACTTTTGTCAAAATTTAGGCCTAAGAAAAATCCATATTTAATGGGCACTATTTAGATCTCAATTCTAGATTTAGCTTTTTTTTACTCTTGAAAATATGTTCATGTCAGTTAATATTTCATGCCAACGGGTACAGTACAAAGCTCATAATTTCAAAGCGGTTAAAGTTTCTCGCACGCATGATCCTATAAACTTATATGAACTCACAATGACCCCAAAACTGACATCACTTAACTATAAGTAATTTCAAATAGCTATGACATATGCTGATAATTAAAGTGAATGTGAACCCTTGATTGTGATCACACACTATTTAATTGGAACTGTAGGCCTAATGTTTTTTAAAATATTTTTTACATGTGCTAATTAAAACACACATTACAAAAAAACAATAAGCAGATCTAGATCTAATCCTAGATCAGTGTTTTCTTAAAGTTTTTGTGTGCTTTGGTTCTTTTTTTATTTAACATCAGAACTAGATTCTTGGTCATTTGCAAAAGGCCTGTATCTCGTTTAATAGAAGATACCATGAATACATAATATAGGCTACATCTGGTAAACCAAGCAATAAAATCATGTACACACAATCATGTCTTCCTCCTTAGTACTGCAAATTATAATATTCCATGTATGTTTTTGTTATTTCTCTCTCTTCAGCTTCTATTAATTTTGAGACATCTATTTGCAACATGCCTCTGTTTTTAATTAATTAGAAATTTAACTCATGTTATTAAAACATCTCTTAAATTTTTTTAAAGGATACACATTTTTTTTTTTTTTCATGTTCCTGTTTCATTGCTATTTTGTTTCTTTAAACAGTCCAATTTCAAGAAAACAACCTTAGCTGGCGGTGGCCGCAAAAAAACAGGCCCAAAGCCTGAACTAACAGAGGAACAAAAGCAAGAGATCAGAGAAGCATTTGATCTCTTTGATGCAGATGGCTCAGGAACAATTGATGCAAAAGAACTTAAGGTGAATTTTTCATGATATTAAATAGAGGAAATGCCTCTGTCACAAATTGCTTAATGGTTTGATTTAAGTTATTTACATAAGCTTTTAAGAATTAATATTTCAGAAATGTTTAGCAAAATAGCTCTGAAGAATTAAAGCAATTATTCAATAATATGAGTATAAACTAATTAATTGAGACACAATTTTACTTTTTCACATGCTTAAAATTAGGAAATTTCTCATGAAAGAGCTATATAGTCAGTAAAAGAATGTTATATTTGATCATTTATAATAGCTCTTTTTTTTTTTATTCATAGGTTGCCATGAGGGCTTTAGGCTTTGAGCCCAAAAAAGAAGAAATCAAAAAGTTAATAGCAGAAATAGATAAAGAATGTACAGGTAAGTTTTGCTTCATCTTTCCTAGATTTGGAGCAACTGGTGGTTGTAATGTTCTAGTAATTGTGATCAGATTTGGCTAAATATATAAATTGGTGAATTATTTCTGACATTAAATAAACAACAAGATTAGCCAGGTGTAATTTAAACCTTTTACTTTGATAATTAATAATGCAGCAATCTAGAAAGTATAATCAGTTGGAATTATGTCTTACTTTAAATCTTTATTGATTAATTGTAATTTATTTTTTAAGGTGTCAAAAAAATCTTGATAGCTATCCATATTTTATTTCCAGGTACAATAGACTTTAATGACTTTTTGACATTAATGACCCACAAAATGTGTGAGAAAGACTCAAGGGAAGAAATTATGAAGGCATTCCGTTTATTTGATGATGATGAAACTGGTAAAATTTCTTTCCGCAATCTCAAGAGGGTGGCAAAGGAATTAGGAGAAAACATGACAGACGAAGAGCTTCAGGTGAGAATAACCAGTTTCTATAAGAGTTTTTAGTCTACAATGATTGGAACAGTTTTGTTAGCATTATAAGGGGTCGGTGTGGTCGAGTTCGGTAAAGCTCATGGTGGCTATACCGAAAAGTCTCGAGTTCAAACCCTCGGGCAGATGAGGATCGTTAGCTGGGGACAACCACTCTTCTAGGAGAGACAATTCCAAAATCAAACAACTGCTGTAGTTTGTTCTTGGTTGGACAAAGGCTATGGAAGCAAATCCAAAAAAAAAAAGAAGGCTGAAATCGGAGCCAATTGCCTCAATGGCGCTTAACCAGTTGACACGTATTCTTAATTGTAATGGAGGTGTGGTCGAGTCGGCAAAAGCTCAATTCGAAAAAAGCCTCATGTTCAAACCCTCTGGCAGATAAGGCTCGATCCCTTCCAACACTAAAAATCAAGAACGAAGTAGAAGAAAGAAGAAGTTAGCATTATAATTAGCTAGCATAAAATTAATTATCTATCATAAAGTTTTCATATATTTAAATTATCCTTAAGCATTTTTAGCATTAAAATAAAATATTACCTGTATTTTAACTGAAAGAATCCACCAAAATATTTTGCACGAGCCGACCCGCTGCGTATCATACGCCGCTATTTAGTTGTTTTTTTTTTCTACTTTTCAATAATTTATAATTTGTGAATTCGACAGTACCAATGCTGCCATTGAAAATATTTGCTTAAAAAACACTACCCCCCCCCCCCCCCCCCATGTGAAAGCAGCCTCCTCTTAGTTACCTCCTCTAAGTTTAAAATCGTTTCAAACTAAATTATCTGCCCCTAATAGCCGTCACCAAACCCGTCTCTGTGATTGTAAAATGTAAACAGAGTGAACACCGCTCATCACATCATGTGGGGGTGGTAGTGATAGTGATAGAGAGGAAGAGAGGGGACTGCAAAGGCGCGCTTGCAGCTTGTTTTCTAACTGATCCCAGAAGAGAATTATATATATAGATTATTTATAAAACATTAAGCCTGTCTGTTAATATTTAGCTAGCTTTATTCAACATTGAATCAGCTTTTAAACTTTTTACATGTTTAACAATCATTAGGAAATGATTGATGAGGCAGACAGAGATGGTGATGGTGAGATCAACCAAGAAGAGTTTTTGAGGATCATGAAAAAAACAAGTTTATATTGATTCTGTCTCTCAGCTCTAACCTTATTTGAACTTGTAAATAAATATTTAAAAACCATGATAATATTAACACCTCCCTCCCCCACCGTTGTAAAAAAATATCTTCTGTTATTTTGTAATAGAGTGGCCTTGTTTTGAATTTTCTTTTTAAATTTATAATTCTGCTTCGGAGTATGTAGAGCATAAAAGTATCTTGAACTGCAGCTTTTGAGGTTTTATGAGAGGTGATAATGCAGAATCTCATGCAAATAGTGAATGTACAGTAGATTGTTTTAAAAACATGTTTAAAATGTTTTTTTCTTTTTAAACTGGCCACTGTAATAGAACTATCAGTTTATTATCATTAGAAGAAATACATTTTAATAAGAAAATGGCATCATACAATGTATACTTTTTAGATTTTTATCTGTGCTAGAATACTTTTATTTGAGATTCAAGAATTTCAGGATAGGTTTTTCTTAATGTTCCTTGAGTAAACAAAATTTAATACATCAATGTTTAGTGAATTCTAGAAATGTAGTTCACACATTCAAAATTTTGTCATGTGGTACATGTTTTCATCATAAAATTCAAGATAACATTCCTTATGCTCTGTTTTTATTTTTCAAAGTTGTTTTCTGGCATTCCTAAGTTTACACTAGTTTTAATAAAATAGATAACAGTATTATTTAAATGATACTTGTGCTCCAAAAATTATAAATGTGGTGTCAAATTAAGTACCTTAAGTGTGGATTTTGTTTTAGTCATATGAATATTCAGAAATTATGATTGTTAACTACTGAGAAAACAGTTTAAAAACTTAAGTTAAAAGATGATAAATTTCTATTCATTATATTTTATAACAAACAAATTTTGTAAAGAAATAAATTATTCTTGAGTTTTTTTCCCAAATGTTTTTTACTCTCATATGTTCTTTGATTAGGAACCCTGAACCAGACAAACTTATTTGTATCAATGTCTTCATTATATTAAAAAAAATGTCATACCTTTTATGATAAATGGGAGTATAATTTGTAGACATATACTTATAACATGTGTTATCAATGTTTTTTTGCAGTCAGTAAAAAGTTATTTGAACTTTGAAAGAATTGTCCAATGTTTTGTTTTGAAATGTGACTATAAATATATACCTGTCTTTGAGATGAGGGTTTGAAGCATTATTAGAAATACAATGTATGCCCTAGTGATCTAAATGTTATGAAATTAAACCTTCATTATTAAAAGTAGTTAAAACCCTGCTTGACTTAGATCTCATTGATGGATTCGTGATTTGGACTTTAGTTGTCTTGATTACATGCATTAAAATGATATGTCATTAAGGTTAAATTGTCATAGAATCGACGATAATACTGAAACAAAAAGTTTTTCTTTTCAAAATGTAATACACAAAGGGAAGTAAGTAAATTTTCATCAGTACAAAAACAAAACTTGGGTTACCTCCCCTACACTAAACCAAAGCTTTGAATTTTTTTTTCCACTACATGTGCACCCTCTGTAAACTATAATTTGTGAAGTACAAGATATTTGAAGATGTGGGTGATTGTTTTGTCAAGGTATGTAACCAGAATAGATTTCTGTATGGGAATGGGATTCGGGAGACAAAGCCACACTGATTCATCCAACCTCTCTAAACTTTGAGACAGACGTACAATAGAACTCTCCACAGCAGATGATTTTTCTCGGCGTTCATTCCCCGCTCGAAGCTAAGGTATTAGTCGGTATTACTATTCCAACATTTTTAGTATGTACATGACAAGTCATTTAAAAATAGAGGGTTCACGAATGAGACTTGGTAGTTACAAGCTTCGGTTTCTGTGAAGGGTAGTATTCCATTTATGGAAGACCCGCAAATACAAATGGCTTGATAAAGGAATTATGTTCGCGACGGAGGAAGCGGTGTTTCTTTCAGACTTAAAATTTCAGCACTTAAAATTTTCGGGGGAGTGGGGGACAGACTAAAGTACTTTTTGTGAAAAAGGGGGGGGGGGGAGACTGGTAAAAGTAAATATTTTCTGTATAAATTCTATTTCGTTCGAATGGGGTCGGGGAGGGGTGGAAATGACTGGCTAAGTTGAGGGGAAGGAATTTCATATTTATGTGTTATATTCTGTACGTAGGTTTTTATCAACGCTTTAGCGATTACCGGTGGTAATACTAGCAGTAGTATGAACTCTATTGCCGGTGTCTCAAAAACCAATAAATCGAATACAGTATTAGTTTAATGGACAAAATTTCATATATAAAGTTTAAATACTAAATCGTATAGACCGGCTTAGGTCAACTTTTGAGCGATTTCTGATAACCGGAAGTGGTATTTCACTTCACCTCCGTAAGCAGTAAGCAGAGTTTCCTCCAGGCTTCTCTATGGGGGGGGGGATTTATATAGAGATGGAATTTGTATAGAAAGCATATACTTTTACCAATGTCCGCACCCCCGCCCCCCCCCCCCCCCCCCCCGGAAAATGTAGTCTACCCCCCCTCCCTCGAAAATATCAAGTGCGCCCCCCCCCCCCCCCTCCCGGAAAAAAAGTCTGTCGGTCAGTAAGGTAGACGAAATTTCACATATCAGCATAAAATCCTAAAAAAATCATACGTAGGTTTCTTTCAAATTTTTAGCGTTTTCCGAAGCCGTCAGTGATACGTTGTTTCAATTTTTAAAATTTCAGAAATTGATAATTTTTCTCTTTATTATCATAAAGCAACACATTTTAAGAACTTTTCGCCTCTCTTTGTTTTCTTAAGCCGTCTAGTCACAAAATTTTCCGTAGCCAGAATCCCTTACAAGTGCTATCCAAATTCTTGAATATCTCGATTTGTTGTTCATTTTTAGATACTTCGTATTTATTTTACACTCCCAACCATACCTCTCCCTTTCAATTTCTCGCCCACAACTTACCATGTTATTATGTTATTTCATTTGTTTTCCAGATCTCTTTTGAAACACCTCTATCCCATTTGTTTTATTAATATTAACTCTAACAAATGCCTTATTAGGGCTGCCGTGCTCAAAGCTAAATTGCTTATTTCTCTACTTAAACAATAAATTCCTATTACTATCATTGGTGTTTGAAGTCTGCCTTACAACTATCATCCAATTCCCGCAGATCATACCCACAGAGTTAAAGTCCGTTGTATAATTAACTGAGAAAATAAAAGCAAATTTTTAACTAAAAATACCCTCCGCTAAATTCCCCAAATACCGAAGAAACTCGCGATCATACTTCAGAGGTGTGAGTTCATCTTGCCAGAGCTTAAAAATAGTATCATCGGCCAACAGGGGATTTCCAGTTTCGAACTGTTAACGTACAGCCTACGTCGTACATCAACTTGATCCGGGCACTAATGCTATTACGACCCTTGTTTACAAATATTTTTGTTCAAACTCATCCCATGAATGCGGTAGTAGTCGAGTTTCATACTGCGAGTATCCGGACCACACTCAGCCATGGGCAACGTCATCTCTGCCTGGCCTGTGGGGAAATCGAGGTCTAGGGTCGGATCGATACTAACTCGGTTAGATGAGACTGCTCCAACGATTGAACTGAAGCTGGGGAAATGCGTGCTGGCTAGCATGGCTGAAAAAGTGCACTCACTGGAACTTTCCAAAAGAACACTTTGGTGTTATTTTTATTTTTTTCATGCTCCAT